>NC_056727.1:658253297-658295797 GCF_019279795.1 Protopterus annectens | reverse complement strand
GTTTCCAGATTATAGAAAAGGCTTTCTCTGTAAGTAGAGTCCTAGACCCTTTGACTTCTTCTCCTTCCTGTGTTCCTGCAATGGATCTGGACCTTGGACCTAGCATTTCTGTCCAGGGTCAGCCTGCCTGTAAGGACCTCTAGAGCATCCCACCTGAGGTGGCCCCTTCCTCTTCTGACTCCTCTCCTGAATATCCCATGGAGGAGATCCCACAGAAGAGGACCTGCAAAAGGAGGCAGTTCAACACCCCCTATGGAGTCCCTCACCAAGGATATGGACTACAATGAGGGAGAGGGGTCTCCCAAATCACTACCAGACGATGTCTCCTTCGCAGACATCTTAGAGATTTTAAAGTTAAGAGGTGGCTGGCTGTCCAAAAACCCCCTCTTTGGAGGACTCTGTATTCCTGGAGGCCTTTGGGGCAGGACCGTCTATATCTTGGGTAGTCCCCCCAGTGGATGTTCTTATAGACCTTGTCGCCCATTGGGCCTGGAAGGAGCCGGACACCATAGAGCCTGTACAGAAGTGACCGGACAAGATTATGTCTCCCCCCTGAGGACAGGATCTTTCGGAGTAAAGGCATCCCAGTTGAAATTATGGTGGTGGCAGCTGCTATCAAGAAAGAGCTCACAAGGCAGAGCTCATCTGTCCATCCACTGAACAGGGAATCCAGAGCACTGGACAGTTTCAGGAAGCACGTGTTTTCTTCAGCAACTTTTTCACTGAGAGCACTTAATTACCTGGCACATTTTATTCGCCTTCATAGAGACCCGGTAAGGAACTCTCTGAATCCTTGGCTGAGTGCATGTCTAAGGAGGAGTTAGATAAGATTTCTCCTAAGCTAACCACTCTTACTTCCCTAGCGAATTCTTCCATGAGCCTTGTTTCCCACTCAGTGGAAGGATCTTCAGGGGTAGCCGACACTGGCATTACATTACATCAACATGCTTGGATAAGGCTTTCTGATTTTGCAGAACCCTTTAAGGCATCTTTTGTCAACACCTTTGATGGTTCTTTACTGTTTTGACTATCAGTTAAGGATACCGTGACTTGCAGCAAACAAGAAGGTAAAACCTTGTCTGCCATGGGGATTAAGTTTTCCACTCCTCAAAAAACCTACTCAAGGAATCAGAGAGGGACTAAGAAGACTTGGTTTTGTAAATCACAAGGTTCCTTTCCTGATCAAAGCGGAGAGTACTCCTCCAGAGGCAGAGGACAAGGCTATAATGGGAGACACCTCCCAAGAGGCAGAGGAGACCTGCAAAATTAGGGCATCAGGGAGCCTTTTTTCCAACAAGCTCTTTCAACGCTCCTGAAGCTCTGCTCGACTGTTCGACTCTGGAGGCAGTCGAGGGCTGTTTTTCTCTGCAGTCAAGTGCCTAGGCCAATATAATGACAAATGCTTGGGTGCAAAGCATAATATCCAGAGGCTATTACATTCCCTTTTCTCTACCCTCTCTGCAGATTTAAAAGAACCCTCCCCCAATGAGTGGTCCCCTCATTCAGTAGTGAACAAGATCTTCGACTGTTGAGGTCTTTCCTGCTGCAGTCTCTGCGTCCCCTTACAACAACAAATGCAGCAGTTATTTCACTCTGATCCCTCCTTCAGGGAGTTCCCCAAGGGACACTTTGGTCCACGATTGGCTCCCCTTTCTCCTTTATGCCTATCCTCCTCTTCCTCTGATCCCAAAATTTCTTCAGAAAGCCAAACGATTAAAGAGCACAGTGATCCTCATTGCCCCCTTTTGGCCTCATCAGATTTGGTTCCCCTTCCTCTGGTTTCACCTGAAAGATCCTTCATGGATACTGGAACCAAAACCAGACCTGCTCTGTGACCCAGCACTAGAACCCCACCTGGATTTCCCCTCACTCAAGATAACTGCCTGGTTTCTCCAGATGTTCTTCATGTTTCACTGTTGTAGTCATCACATTTGGGTTATCCCTGTCAGGGTAGCCCTCAGCCAGCCAGAATACCAGAGACTTAGTATTTCTGCATCGGTTGCTGTCACTCCTGGACTGACATCAGGTCGTCAGTAGTATAAAGTAAGGCAGACAACGACATTACATCAGTCTTTCTTGCCGTGGAGCCCAAAGCAGAATCAGTTTGCATGAGTGCCGGTCAGCCGCTACCTGTGTTTTCGTCTACTGAATTGAAGTTGAAGTCTTCTAAAGCTAAGTACCCCGTTGGGGATCCTTTTTTCTTGCAATAACCGATGTTAGAAAAGGTTAATAATTGTGTCGCCTTTGAAAAGCAAATACCACACCAAGACTTCCATTCTTACTGCATCACTTGTTTAGCCCCAGACCACGACATCCCCTGTTGTCGCTTCTGTGCTTTAACGCCAGAATTATCCATTGTCGGGCCCTTATTGTAGCCAGATATTTTCGCTTACAGTCCTCGAACTCCGATATGGCTTTGGTAAGCCATCCAACAGCAGATCTTCCAAAAAAAACCATAAAGATAAAGACAGACCACACAGGTCTAAACCTACCGATGACGCTTCCTTTAAGCTAGTTGTCAGTTCTCCGGTCCTCAGTGAGGTGCTTTCGCAACCCCTGATGCCCACTTCTGCGGATTCGCAGGCTGCTACCAGAGTCCAGTATGCCGCAAAACTCTTCTTCCACTAAGGATCCTGCAGTCGTCTCTACCTTGGATGGGTCCGGAGCTGCTGAGCAGGCACCGGCTTCCGAGGAAGTCCTTCGCACTACCAATTCTCGACACAAACCGTCTTCTTTCATGACTACCATTCTTTCAAAAACGACTGAGTTTCTTAGGCCCAGGGTATGAACCACACCCAAGAAACCGACGACTCACTCTCAAGCACTTGTTTCCTTGCTTCAGTCTCAAATGCTTAAAATGGTGGAAGACCATATCATGCTGATCAGGGGAAGCCAAGCTACCCCCGCCAAAAGGAAAGAGATTTATCCCCTGTAGTTCAGTCTGAACAAGAGTCTGATGAATCAGATGCATGTAAGTATGAAGACATGCAACCCCTCTCTAATTATGAGGGCTCTGATGCAGAGGATTCTATTCCTTCACCCTCTCCTCCAGGGGATTTTTCATTTGGGGAAACCCTGCATACCTTAAGGGAGCATTGCCAATGGGAGAGTCAAGACTACCCTCAGTCTAAAAAGAGACTCGGGGAATTCCTAGATCTTCCACAGCACATACCCTTGGCCATCCCTCCAGTCCTGGATGTTGTGGAGGATGTTTTCCTGGAATCCAGCTTGACTTCTGACACCCTCCCTCTTGCACCCAAAAAAACAGACCGGTACTACAGAGTCCCTGACTCGCACAAAAATTCTCTTTAAGAATCGTACTGCTGACCCTGAGGTAATATCTCAAGGGCCTAAAGGAATTAAAGCAACCTCTGCTAAGAATACCACCCCCTCAGATAGGGATTCCCGAGTACTGGACAGATGGGGTAAAAAAGTATACACCTCAGCAACTCTTGCTATCAGGGCACCTAATTGTCATTTCCGTATGCTGATATTTCAGCAACATACCCTGGAACTCCTTAAACAAAATATGTCTTCCTTTCCTGCTTGGGCAGAATCTAAAGAATTACAAGAGTTAATGCATTCTGAAAGTTAAGTAACTAAACACACTTTGCACTGTGGTTTTGATGCCCTAGAAGCTTCTTACAAGGCAGTGGTCACTGGTTCTGTCATTAGAAGGCATGCATGGCTTAAGGAACAGCCCTTGCCAGCCCATGTCAAATCTAAATTGTTGGATGCCCCCTTAAACAAAGAACTTATTTGGCACTAAGGCAGAAGAGCTCCTAAAAATGATGGAAGAAAAAGCAAAATCTATGCAAACAGTTAAGGATTTCTTGCAGCTCCAGCCACCTAGATTCAGCCGGCATTGTCCCACTAAACACTGGTCCTTTCCTGCTTCCAGTAAACCAGTCCAGCCTAGACCCCAGGGAACCAGACCCCCCCCCAGACAGCAGCCACAGGGAATGCAGAGATCTAAGCAGTGGACTACCTCCACTTCAAAACCAGGGAGTTCTAAGCCACCTCCTTACATTAAGAACTCACAATGACTCATCTCCACCACCCCCTCCCTCTGCCCACCTTCACTTACTCCTAGGAGGAAAGCTGTCCTTTCACTCAAGCACCTGAGCCACCATTACCAGTGACCACTGGGTTCTGAACATAGTGTCTCGGATACAAATTTACCTTCCACACCCTACCAACCCCAAAAGGGTTCCCAGATCTGCGACCAAGCAAGTGGGCAGAGGCTCAAAAGCAAATCCTTTCCCTGCTTTCTATGAAGGCAGTAGAGCACGTTCCTGCAGAGCAGATAGGCCAAGGTTTCTACTCTAGACTTTTCCTGGTGCCCAGAAAAGAGGGCACTTGGCAACCTATCCTCAACCTATCCATTCTAAACACCTTCCTGGTGATTCCAAAATTCAAAATGCTCACCCTCCAGCAGCTACTACCCTTGCTTTCCAAGGACATTTGTCTAGCCACCCTGGCCTACCTCCACATTCCTATCAAAGAATCATGCAGGAAATACCTCAGTTTCAGGACAGGATCTCAGCACTTACAGTTCTCTGCGCTTCCCTTTGGCTTAATCACTGCTCCCAGAGTTTTCAAAAAATGTCTGGCTCCAGCCATTGCCATTTGCAGACAAAGAAATATCCAGATTTACCCTTACTTAGATTACTGCCTGATTCAGGCAGAGAGCCAGGAAAAGTTGCTCAATCACCTGGCTTTTGTCAAGACCCTTCTAACCTCCCTAGGTACACAATCAACAAAAAGAAATCCAAAAAGGTGCCCACCCAAACGATTATCTTTCTGGGAGCAAGCCTGAACACAGCATCCCAGATGGCTTACCTTACACCAGAGAAACAAATTTTCCTGACAGCCTTCTTCTCTCAACTAGCCACTAAGCCCCAGCTATCTGCAAGAAAAATATTGCAAGCTGTGGGGTTCATGACATCTTGCATACTACTCATTCCATATGTCAGACTGCATATGAGGAAACTTCAGTGGTACCTAAAAAGCCTGTGGTGTCAACACTCTCAAGACCTGGAAGCTTTTCAACCTATAAATGTGATAGTGTTCAATCTCGCCGTTTGTTCTTACACATGGGTTCGGAGCAGATCCTCGGCTCCGTGTCGGCCGCTTGCAAGCTCTGCATCGAGAAGAAGCTCGAGACAATCTAATACCCACAATCCCCCTCTGCCTTTACCTCAGATCTAGTTTGCCGCTGCTGCGTTCGCATCGCTGGGAGCTAGCTCGAGCATCTTGAGATAAGATATAACTTTATTTTTTGTTATATTTTAGAAAAAGTTGTTCTAAAAGTACCTTTAGGTATACTTAGTGTATGTGTGTGTGTAGGTAGAATTTCTCGGTACCGTTAAATTTATTTAACTGGTTAGAGTTTTTCGGGGCCTACTACCCCCTTCTTAAATTTGACAACCGGACTGACATATACATCGGATTTGACTTGTTTATATTGGATTTGTCTTTTATACTGGATTTGACTTTTCTCTTTCCTGTAAAATGTCTGACAAAATTAAATCAGGCTTTAAACGTTGTCAGTGTGGCCAAAAAATGTCAGTTACTGACAACCATAGTTCCTGTGTCTACTGCCTTGGCCCTCTCCACTTACAAGAGGACTGTTCAATTTGTCACTCTTTTAGTGGGAGGGTCATGACAGATAGGCGCAGGAAACTCATGGACAGAGGGTTATTAAAACCTTCCTTTCAGGAGGCTCTGGATGCTTCAGACCAGGCATCCAAATCCTCGAAGGAATCAAAGACGTCGGAGCCCAAGTCATCGGCTCCGAGCTCTTCGAGTAAAGTTAGATCACTGGTTCCACAGACTTCGGGGCCGAGTGTTCAACTGGTGTCGGTTCCTGAGCCTCGAGTCTTGGAACCGGTGATGGAGCTCCCTCCCTCGACTTTATTGAGGTCGGCTCCGTCTTCAGTTCCTTCGACCCGTTCTTCTTCTAAGCTCTCCGATGTCGATGTGGATCGTGTGGTGCAGAAGTTATTGGAGCATTCGGCCCTATCCAAACTTATTTCAGTTTCCACCCAGTTGGTGTCGAAACTTGAAGGCCTCCCATTGTCTCCATCCATTCCTCCTCCGAGACCTGTCCAGTCTTTGGAGCCGGAAGAGGTTGATCTTCTGATTGTGGAGCCCTCGGGTCCAGAACCGTCTTTTCTCAGTCTGTTCCTCACCTCGACTCCGTCGGACCGTACCGGAGTCTCGGAGCCGATGATCTGTCCTTGGTTCCGGGGCCGAGTCGAACCGGCTTTGGTTCCGACTCTTCCCTCGGGCCTCGGCGGATCGATTCGGCTCCGTCCTCGGGTCGATGCCTTCGTGCCGGGATTCTTCCCATTTCTTCGAACCGGAGATTCTTCGACTCGGGACCCGGGGCTTCGATCTAATGAGGAAGGTGTTGTCTACCCAGACAACCACATCAGTAGAAGCAACCTCTCCTCCCCATAAAGGGCCGTT
Source organism: Protopterus annectens (assembly GCF_019279795.1). NCBI lineage: Eukaryota > Metazoa > Chordata > Ceratodontiformes > Protopteridae > Protopterus > Protopterus annectens. Next base: position 658,289,323 of record NC_056727.1, on the reverse strand, counting down.
ATCCTCCTCTGCACCCACGGCCACATCCAAGCGTCGAGCACCGGTGTCTCAGCCACCCCTGGAGGGTGCCCCCTCTTCCTCGGAGGCTTCTTCGGATGCTCCCCACGAAGAAGTCCCTAGGAAAAGATTGTGTAAGAGGAGACACTTGGATTCTCCACAAGAATCCTTGACATCCGATACTGACTTAGATGAGTCAGAAGGGTCCCCTAAGTCACCTTCAGAAGATGTCTCTTTTTCTGACATATTGGAGATCCTGAAACAGAGAGGTGACTGGCAGTAACTCCCCCCTTCTGAGGATGAGTCAGTCTTGCTGAAGGCATTTGGTGCTCGCCCTTCCTCCTCCTGGGTCACTCCGCCCTTCGATGAATTAATGGAACTTATTGCTCAAGGCGGGAGGCTCCTGACACAGTGGAATCAGTCCCTAGGAAACCCAATAAGTATATCACTGCACCCCAGGACAAGACTTACTTGACAAAAGGAGTTCCAGTGGACGCTATGGTGGTGGCAGCGGCCACGAAAAAGGAGATGTCGGAATCTTCCTCATCTGTCCATCCCCCTAATAAAGATTCTAGGACGATGGACAGGTATGGGAAGCGCATTTTAGTTCAGCGGCTTTTTCCATGCGATCCCTGAACTATTTGACCCACTTTACACGATTACAGAGGGATCTAGTCAAAGAGATGGGAGATACCCTCCAGGGTACTACAGATGCTGCTGTCTCAGAGAAAGTGACAGCAACTTAATACCCTTACATCTATTGTGAACTCGTCCATGAGGCTGATCTCTTACGGCCGAAGGTTCGAGTAGGGCAGCAGCTTCAGCGATTGCTCTTCGCAGACAATCCTGGATGCGCTTATGTTCATTTGCGGAAGCCTTCAAGTCTTCCTTTACTAACGCCCCATTTGACGGTGCCACTTTTTGGCCCCAAAGTAAAGGAGACCCTTACCCGGTCTGAACAGGAGGGAAAGACTCTGTCTGCTGTCGGACTCTGTTTTTCCACCCCAACCAGACCGCACCCCAAAGGGCAACGTGGTGGAAAAATGTGGTTTCAAAACCCCAAGGATCTTTCCCAGGCACACAGGGTGATGCCCTTCTAGAGGCAGAGGAGGGGCAGAGGTGGAAGACGCCGCCTGGCGGCAGAGGGGTCGGCAGAATCAAGGTTAGAGGGATACACTCCCTGGTAAACCTTTGCAGCACTCCTGAGAGGAGGCCCGACTGTTCTGCTCTGGAGGCAGTCGGGTCGCTTAGCTTTATACCCTCAGGCCTGGCAAAACATAACTACAGACAAGTGGGTAAAAAGCGTGGTTACCAGAGGTTACAATATACCATTTCTATCCTATCCCATTCCAAAGAAAAGACTCCCAGATGTACCGCCCCATCTGCGAGAGCCAGCAGCTATAGAAATTTCAAAGCTGCTAGAAAAAAGTCATCCAAACAGTCCCAGCGGACCAGAGAGGATTCGGGACTTACTCAAGGTTCTTTTTAGTTCCAAAGAAAACAGGGGACTGGAGGCCCATTCTGGACCTAAGCGACCTCAATACCTTCGTCAAAAAAGAAAAGTTCCGAATTGTCACGCTTCAATCGATCCTTCCATTCTTACGGAAGGACGACTGGATGTGCTCAATAGATCTGAAGGATGCATACTACCACATCAAAATGGCCAGGGCATCCAGGGATCATTTGCGCTTCCGGCTGGGGGCCAGTCACTTTCAGTTTCGAGCCCTGCCCTTTGGTCTGACCTCAGCCCCCAGGGTCTTCACCAAATGCATGGCAGTGGTAGCGGCTCACTTGAGACGCCAAGAATTCCAGGTGTTTCCGTATCTGGACGACTGGCTCCTTTCTGCCACCACCCAGCCAACTAGTACAGGCCAGAGACTATACTCTTCAACTGTGTGTTCACCTAGGAATTTCCGTAAACTTCGAAAATCCTTACTACAGCCATCACAGAGTATCTTATTCATAGGAGCGAATTAAACACACATCAGTTAATTCTAAGACTTCCTCCAGAAAGGATACTTTCACTTCAGACTCACATCGCCTTCTTCTCTTGTCCAGGAAATCCCCAGCAAAACTGGTACTGAAGGTTTTGGGACTCATGTCAGCTTCTCTTATTGCAATACCCTTGGGAAGGCTGCACATGAGAGTCCTACAATGGCTACTGTTTGCACAATGGTCGCTCCAACAACTACCTCTAACACACGAGATTCTTATAACGAACACATGCAAAACACACCTAAACTGGTGGCTTCAAACGCAACCTTTCCAAGGGGAGACCATTTGTGCTACCCACGCCTACAGTTACGGTGACCACGGACGCTTCCCTGATAGGGTGGGGGGGGCATCTTTCAGGGACAGACAGTCCAAGGCGAATGGACCAATTTGGAGTACAATCTGCACATCAATGTTCTAGAGTTGAGGGCAGTGTTTCTAGCTGTTCCAACACTTTGCTCCCCTTCTTCCTCTGGGAACTATTGCAGTTCAGACGGACAACATGTCGGTAGTCTGGTACATAAACAAGCAAGGGGGAACCAAGTCCTATCAGCTATGCAGAGAGGCCATGAGAATCTGGCAATGGGCGGAGTCCACGGGTCGCTTTCTAATAGCAACGCACATCCCGGGTCATCCAACGTTATAGCCGACAGGCTGAGCAGAGCAATTCTGTTACCGCACGAGTGGTCCCTAAAACAGTCAGTTGCGAAAAGATTTTTCGCACGTGGGGCCAGCCTTCCTGCGATCTGTTTGCGTCTCCAATGAACGCCAAATGCAGGAGCTACTTTGCCCTATTACCCCCTCCAGGGGAAGTCCCCAGGACGCACTGATTCACGATTGGCCCCGGACTCCTGTACGCATTTCCTCCATTCCCCCTGATATCAAAGTTTCTCCAGAAAGCCAAAAACCTACACAGGACAATTATCCTCATTGCCCCATTCTGGCCTCGTCAAATTTGGTTTCCCTTCCTGATGACACACTGCATTCGGGGACCCTGGATCCTGGACCCAGAGCCAGATCTATTGACTCACTCGTCAGGGGCTCCCCATCCCACACTCTTGTCCCTCCATCTAGCAGCTTGGCTGCTCCAATTCCCAACTTAGCCAGGTCTGATCTTCTTTCGCCTGCAGTTCAGAGTATATTAGTGGCTTCTCATAAAGCTTCCACTACTAAAACATATTCTAGTAAATGGAAGCGATTTGTATTCTGGGCGAATACACAGCAATTGGATCCTTTTAGAGCTCCTTTGAATAAAATATTAGAGTTTTTAACAGACTTGTTCCATCAGGGTGCTTCTCCTGCCACATTAAGAGTTCATTTGGCTGCCATTTCTAATTTCCATGTGGAAGAATGTGGGGCTCCTGTTATGGCCCACAGACTTTGTAAAGCCTTTTTAAAAGGGGCTTTTCATATTAGACCACCAATTAGATCTCCTACGTCACCTTGGAGTCTAAACTTATTGTTATCTAAATTAATGTTGCCCCTTGAACCAGCCTCCTCTTGCCCATTGAAATTTTTGTCTTGGAAGACTCTCTTTTTGGTAGCCATTACATCCGCTAGGCGTATCTGAACTTCAAGCTCTCCATTAAGCACCCTTATTTGATCTTTCACTCTGACAGAGTTTCTCTTGAACTAATTCATCCTTCCTTCCTAAAGTTTGTTCTATTAATAATATTAATCAGTCCATTGAATTACCCACCTTCTTCAAGAATCACTCCAACAAAATGGAGTATATGTTGCACAAATTAGATGTTCACAGACAGCTAAGGTTTTACTTGGATAGAACAAAAGATCACAGAAAACTGATCAACTTTTGTGGCCTTTGCTGATAACAGGAAAGGAGTAGCGGTTACCAAAAGAACTCTTTCTAAGTGGTTAACGGATTGTATAATCTATGTCTATGATTCTTCAAATCAAACTCTTTTGCACAAACCCAAAGGACATTCCACAAGGTCAGTGTCTACATCCCTGGCTCATGCAGCCCGCCTACCACTAGACGCTATTTGTGCGGCTGCTACTTGGTCTAAGCCACATACATTCATTTCTCATTATAAGGTAGACAAGGTTTCTAGGGACAGGGCAACCTTTGGTTCCACTGTGCTCAAGAACGCCCTTCCGTGAGTTCCTCAGGAACAAGGAGCTAGGGACGCTACCCATGTGTAAGAACAAATGGCGATTGAACACTATCACATATAGAAGTTATGTCCTTACCATAACGCTCCATGTGGAGTGTTCATCTCGCTTTGTTCTTACATTCCCACCCTCCGCCCTTAGGAAGAACGTTCAGTTTTGGTGCCTGGCCTGGGGCATTCTGCTTCTGCATTGCAGTTGTTGTGCATATAGTTGACATGTATATATATGTGTATATGTGTATATATATATATATATATATATATATATATATATATATATATATAGACTCTTAGTTCTGTGCATATGTGATGTAAGCATGAGTGTGCTCTCTCTGGCTACTGGTTTGCTTGCAAACTAGATCTGAGGTAAAGGCAGAGGGGGATTGTGGGTATTAGATTGTCTCGAGCTTCTTCTCGATGCAGAGCTTGCAAGCGGCTGACACGGAGCCGAGGATCGGCTCCGAACCCATGTGTAAGAACAAAGGCGAGATGAACACTCCACATGGAACGTTATGGTAAGGACATAACTTCTAATGTTAAGTTGTCTATCTCGCCTTCATTCTTGCTGGATGGGTTCGGAGCCGACCTCGGCTCGGCCACTCTAAAAGCTCGAGAGTTGGTTCCACCGCTCGAGGCTCCCCTTATATCCCACAATGCTAGGCGAGAGTTACCTCAGATCTCGTTTGCCGCTACAGCTTCGAGGTTGGTTGCTTCTACCGGTTCCTGGTGAGTGTTAACTTTTTCTTCTAAAAGTTACTCTTTTAAACCCTTTTTAAGTTAAATTTCTTCTTAGTTAGTGTAGTTTAATAAACTTTATCCCCGACCCTAATTTTTCCCGTTTTCTTTACCAAAGAACCTTTGGTTCTTCCTTTGGGCCTTTGGGCCTTCCTTCCCTAGTGGAGTGTTTGTGTTTCTTGTAGTTACTTTAATTTTATTGTACTGTAAATTCTAGTATCACTACTAAATTTATTATTTTTCCCTGACAGGGTATAACTTGTGTGTTTGAGTGTGTGTTTGTGTATACCTGTCAGTTAGGGAAATGTCTAAAGAAGCAAAGGTCTCCGGATTCAAGAAGTGTGATGCGTGCTGGCAGAAAATGTCTCTGACAGACGCCACACTTCTTGTGTCTATTGTGGGGCCTTTGCACCTGCAGGACTCCTGTGCTGTGTGCCATGGCTTCAGCCCCAGGGTCCTGCAGGAAAGAAAACAAGTTGATTCTGAGAGGCTTTATTGAAGCCAGAGGATTCCCTGTCAGTTTCAACAGGGAAGCCCTCTAAGGCATCGAGGTCTTCGGCTCCGGCTTCTGAGCCGAGACCTCAGGTTGCTCAACCTTTGCCTTTATCGGCTCCGGCTGGAGCCGATAAGTCTCAGTCCACAGTTTCTGTGGCTCCCTGCTCCGCCGGAGCCGAGGTTATTGAGGTACCCGTGTCGGCTCCGACCAGACCTTCGGAGCCGACAACTAGAAAGAGGTCTAGGTCACCATCTCTTGGCTCCGTTCATTCGGCTCCAGGATCTCCCCTGCTGTCTGAACGGAGCCAAAGGTCTCATTCCTGTAGGTCATCGAGGCTGTCCGATCATGACCTTCAGAGGGTAGTGAGTCGACTGCTTAAGTCTGAGGCACTAGCCCAGATGCTTCAGAGCCCGACTCATCAGTCGGTGCCTGCCCCGCTCCATCAACTCTTTCCTCCTTCGACTCTTTTGAGTTCGGAGCCGGGTCGCCGGAGCCGAGACTGTGATTGCCGAGCCGAGACAATTGTCTTCGGCCCGTCTGCCGGCTCCGTTCTTCTTTGGAGGAATCTCGGCGCCGGACTTCCCTCGCCGGCTCCGAGGGGTGAGTGGCATCGGACCCTTGTCCGACCCCTCTCCCTCTCGGGCTTGGCGCTGGTGAGTTCGGCTCGACATCGACCTCGGAGCCATCACTGTCGGTGCCGAGGGGGTTCTTAGCTCCTCGGAGCGGGACCTCTGGCTCTGCCTGACAGGGGTGCATTCGAGGTCATGCGGAGTGTGTTAGAGCCTGGTTCTACTCCACAGTCGGCTCCGTCCGCCCCTCCCTCTATGCTGCCTCAGGGTAAGTCGACTCACTCCCTCATCCCGGACCGCAGAGAGCCAGCTCCTCAGGAGCCCCTGTGGGATTTCATCCTCTTCCGAGGCCTCTCCTGATTTGGCAGAAGAGCCCCCTCGGAAGAGGAAGTGCAAGAGGAAACACATTGACTCACCTGAGTCTATCACATCAGACACAGATCTGGATGATTCTGAGGGTTCCCCCCGTTCCCTTCTGAAGATGTCTCATTTGCAGACATTCTGGAGATCCTGAAACAGAGGGGAAATTGGCCAGCCCTCAACCCTTCGGAGGACGAATCTGTGTATCTTGAGGCGTTTGGCTCTCGTCCTTCCACCTCCTGGGTGTCCCCCTTGACCCCCTCATGCAGGTGGTTGCTAAAAGGCATGGACGGCTCCTGATTCAGTGGACCCCACTCCCAGGAGACCCTCTAAATTCATCACTGCTCCATCAGACAAGCAATTTTTATCAAAAGGAGTTTCTGTGGATGCTATGGTGGTAGCTGCTGCCACAAAGAAGGAACTGGCTGATCCTTCAGTGCCTGTCCATCCACCTAACAAGGAATCTAGGTCCATGGATAGGTACGGAAGCGGATGTTCTCCTCAGCGACATTTACCATGCGTTCGCTGAATTACCTGTGCCATTTCACTCGCCTTCAAAGGGACTTGATCAAGGAAGCGAGTGAAATGTTAAAGGATCCTACAGCTGCGGGTTTCCAAGAAAAAATGAACACGCAGCTGGCTACCCTTAATTCCATATCCAACTCCTCCATGCGCCTCCTCTCTTATGCGGCCGATGGAGCGAGCAGAGCCGCAGGAACAGGTGTAGCCTTACGTAGGCACGCCTGGATGTGGCTATGCAATTTATGGACCCTTTCAAGACGCGTCTTTCACGAACTCCCCTTTGATGGATCATCCCTCTTTGGTCCTCAGGTGAAAGAAACTCTGACTAGGTGCGAGACTGATGGCAAGACCCTTTCTGCCGTCGGAGTCCATTTTTCGACTCCTTCTAGGCCTTACCCCAAAGGCCAGAAGGGTGGGAAGATGTGGTTCCGTAAACAATCTCAAGGGACTTAGCCGGACGACAGAGTCGCTTTTCCTACCAAAGGCAGAGGTGGGAATAACAATGGTAGACGCCGCCTAGGGGCAGGGGGTCCGCAGAACCAGGGCAATCGGGAAGCCTTTCCTGACAAGCCCTTTCAGCATCCCTGAGGTGTTGCCCGACTGCCCATCTTCGAGGCAGTCGGGGAAGATTGTCACTGTACCCAGAAGCCTGGCTATCCCTGACTCAAGACAAATGGGTACAGTCCATCATTTCAAGGCTATTCTATCCCCTTTCTTCGCTTTCCAAATCAGTCAAAAAATCCCTTCCAGATGTTCCACCGCTCAAAGGGATATAGCAGCTTTGGAAATTTCAAAGCTGCTTGCAAAAGAGCAATTCAGTCAGTGCCAGCAGACCAGCAAGGATCCGAATCTACTCAAGGTTCTTTTTAGTTCCAAAGAAAACAGGGGACTGGAGACCGATTTTGGATCTCAGTGTCTTGAACAAATCAGTCAAGAAAACAAGATTTCGGATGGTCACGCTGCAATCCATTCTTCCCCTTTTGGGCAAAGGAAACTGGATGTGCTCTATAGACCTTCGGATGCGTGCTATCACATAAAATGAACAGACGCTCCAGAAGATTCCTCCGCTTCAGGCTGGGAACCAGTTATTTTCAGTTCAGGGCCCTGCCCTTTGGTCTCACCACTGCCCCGGTGTTTACCAAATGCATGGCAGTGGTAGCTTCTCACCTGAGACGACAAGGATTCCAGGTGTTTCCATATTTGGACGACTGGCTTCTCACAGCTCCCACCAAGCATCTCCTTCTGATGGCCAGAGATTATACTTTTCGCGTGTCAAAAACTGGGTATTTCAATAAATTGCGAAAAGTCTGTTTTGTCGCCTTGTCGTACTATTACCTACATAGGCGCAAATCTAGATACTATAAACATGTCTGCAAGGCTAACGAACCAAAGGATATCAGACATTCACAAATTGGTGTCACTTCTTCTCAACAACAACAGAGTCAAAGCCAGGTTAGTTCTAAAGGTGTTGGGAATCATGGCAGCGCCATACCTCTCCTTCCATTGGCCAGATACCACATGCGGATCCTTCAGTGGATGCTTTTTACTCAATGGTCATACCAGGAACTTCCAATGTCTCACACCATTATGATCACGCAAGCGTGCAAAAGCATCTCATGTGGTGGATGTCTTCCCCAGCTCCTGTCGGAAGACCATTTGTTCCACCTCCTCCGGTTGCTACTCTGACAACGGATGCCTCCCTGATCGGGTGGGGGCATTATCAGGGCAGGACAGTCCAGGGCACATGGCAACCAAACGAATGCCACTTGCACATAAATGTTCTGGAGATGAGAGCAGTGCTTTTAGCGTTGCAAGCCCTTCAAGACTCTCTTCCCTTGGGAACGATTGCAATCCAGACAGACAATATGTCTGTAGTGTGGTACATCAACAAACAAGGCGGAACCAGATCATACCCCTGTGTCGAGAAGCACTCAGACTGTGGCAATGGGCGATTTCTTCTCAGCGTTTTCTGATAGCAACACACATCCCCGGGAAGTCCAATTACATTGCGGACAAGTTGAGCAGAGCTATACTCATGCCTCACGAGTGGTCTCTGAAAGACTCTGTAGTGAGAGAAATTTTTCTCAAGTGGGGTCAGCCTTGCTGCGATCTTTTTGCTACTCCCCAAAACAGCAAGTGCAGAGAATATTTCACTCTATTCCCTTTACCAGGCCAACCCAGCAGGGACGCTCTAGTCCAAGTTTGGCCCCGGGGACTTCTGTATGCATTCCCTCCTTTCCCACTGATCTCTCAAGTAATACAGAAAGCTATCGCTCAGAAGGCCTCTTTGATCCTCATTGCTCCTTACTGGCCTCGACAAGTGTGGTTCCCCTTTCTACATCGATTTCTTTTTGAGTGACCGTGGAATCTGGACCTAGTTCCAGATCTTTTGATCCACCAGTCGGGTCAGTTTCATCGCTCCTCCCTCTCTGAACCTCACTGCTTGGTTCCTCCAGTTCCAACCGTAGCCAGGCTTCCTCAATTATCTCACTCTGTTAGAGATATATTGATAGCTTCCCATAAATCTTCCACTCGAAAGATTTATTTGAGTAAGTGGAAACGCTTCTCATATTGGGCACAAGGAAAGGACATAGATCCCTTCACTGCTTCCATCCAACTAGTCCTTGATTTTCTAGCTGAACTCTTCCATGCAGGTTCATCTCCCTCTACACTTAAAGTTCAATTGGCAGCTATTTCTAATTTTCATGTGGGTATTTCTGAATCTGCCCTAATGTCCCACAAGCTCTGCAAAGCCTTTTTGAAAGGAGTTTTTCTTCTCAGACCTCCTATAAGAAATCCTCCTTCTCCTTGGGACCTAAATTTAGTTCTTGCTTCTTTGATTCTTTCCCCTTTCGAACCTGCAGTCTCTTGTTCTTTAAAATTATTATCATGGAAAACTCTTTTTCTGGTAGCTATTACATCAGCTAGAAGAGTTTCAGAGCTTCAAGCACTCAGCTGTCGTCCTCCTTATCTTTTGTTTTACAAGGACAGAGTATCCTTACGAACTAACCCGTCCTTTTTGCCTAAGGTGGTTTCAACATCAAATTTAAACCAAAGCATTGACCTCCCTGTCTTTTTCCCAGAGTATTCCAATAGGTCTGAACAAAAGTTACACTGCCTGGATGTTCATCGTCAATTAAGGTACTACTTGGATAGGACAAAACAATTCAGAAAATCTGATCAGCTGTTTGTCTCCTATGCGGAAAGCAGAAAGGGACTTTCAGTTTCAAAGGTATCATTATCCAGATGGCTAACATCTTTGATTTCCCTGGTATATGAAATTAGACAACAAAAATTGCCTAATAAACCTAAAGCCCATTCCACCAGAGCTTTGGCTACTTCTTTAGCCTTCCAAGACAGACTGTCTATTGACACCATTTGTGCAGCGGCTACTTGGGCTACTCCTCACACTTTTATTTCTCATTATAAGTTGGATTTAGCTTCTAGGCATAGAGCTAACTTTGGTTCCACTGTTCTCAGGAGTCTGTTCCGTTAGGCCACCCGGGACAAGGTGCTAGGACGCTGTCCCATCCAGCAAGAATGAAGGCGAGATAGACAACTTAACATATAGAAGTTATGTTCTTACCATAACGCTCCATGTTAGTTGTCTTCTTCTCGCCTTCTTCTTAAGGCCCCACCCTCCTTCCCCCTGGCCTGGACAGACCTAGAGGAGTTGTGATCGTGACCTCTCTTTCTACCACCTCTTTCTTAGTCATATGCTATTACGCATATTTCTTGGTTCAGGATGTAGGTCACCCTTCTTTCTTCCTGTTGTTAGAGGTGGATTCTGTTTTACAGTTATACTGTTTCTGTTATAAGCTGGGGTTAGCTTACAAACGAGATCTGAGGTAACTCTCGCCTAGCATTGTGGGATATAAGGGGAGCCTCGAGCCGGTGGAACCAACTCTCGAGCTTTTTAGAGTGGCAGTCGAGCCGAGGTCGGCTCCGAACCCATCCAGCAAGAAGAAGGCGAGAAGAAGACAACTAACATGGAACGTTATGGTAAGAACATAACTTCTATTTTCCCTGCATCAGAAAAGATTTCCTTTGGTGGGCAACAGCATGCTTCCACAACGAGGGACTGCCTTTCTCACCACCCCCCACCACCCAGACTCTCACCACAGATGCATCAGACTATGCTTGGGGGGGCACACCTGGACGGCAGGTGCATACAGCGCCAATGGAGCCCACAGCAAATCCCTCTGCACATCAGTCAAAAAGAGATGATGGCTGTACAGCACGCATTGACAGCTTTCAAACCCCTTCTTTCTGCATGGGGCTCTCTTGATCAAGACAGACCACACCACTGTAATGTGGTACATCAACAACCAGGGAGGAACTCACCCCTACCCTCTATGCAGGCTGGCTATGACCCCCTGGCACACAGCCTCTGCCATGCAACTACACCTGTTAGCGCAATTCATGACAGCCTCTCTCAACTCTTTGGCAGACCAGTTAAGCAGAAATCTTCTGGACCCACATGAGTGGCAGCTCAACAGAACTTTCACCCTAATAACTCAGAAATGGGGCACCCCAGAGTTCGAACTCTTTGCAGCCACACCAACCATCAGCTCAGTAAATTCTCCACCAGGGAGCATCACTGCATGGCTTGGAAGGTGAATGCCCTGTCCTTCCCCTGGGTCCACTTATTGGTCTATACCTTTCCTCCAGTACCTCTCATCCCCAGGGTACTGCTCAAAATAAAGGAGGAAAAAACAAGGACAATTCTGATAGCTCCAGACTGGCCCTGGCAGCACTGGTACCACTTGCTGCACAGCCTGTCCCCACTGCCACCATGGCATCTTCCTCAGATTCCAAACCTCCTGACCCAGAGGGAAGGGGAATTCATGCATCCTCAATTGCAAACACTCAGTTTGGCTGCTTGGTTTATTCCCTAACTCTGAACCAATCTGCCAACCTCAGTAAATAGGTTCTAGATGTTATCCATGAGGCCAGACACCCTAGCACCAGAAAGTCTTATGCTGACAAATGGAAAAGGTTCTGCACCTGGATCCAGGCTAAGGGAGCCAATACAGCACATCCCTCCCTCCCTCTCATCCTGGATTATTTAGCTGACCTACTACACAGTGGCCTCTCTTTCTCCTCTATACAAATTCATGCCTCTGCTACTTCTGCTCATTTTCCCACTGAGCAGCCCCTTTTCTCACACCCTTTGATCAAACAGTTCCTAAGAGGGGCCTGCAACTTGAGGCCACCCAGAAGGCCAACTCCAGCTTGGGACCTTAACTTTGTATTGGAAAAGCTCACCCTGTCCCCCTTCAAACCGGCTTCTTCTGCAGAGCTAAAATTTCTCTCCTGGAAAACAGCATTCCTTCTGGCCATCACTTCAGCCAGAAGAGTCTCTGAGCTGTAAGCGCTCATGGCTGTGGAACCCTTCATCATCTTCCATGCTGACAGGTTATCCCCTCAGAACTAACTCATCCTTCATGCCCAAGATGGTGTCCAATGTGGCTCTCAACCAATCTGTTCATTTGCCCACCTTTTTCCCTAATCCCCAGAACAAGGGGGAAAGGATTCTGCACTCTAGATGTGCACAGACAGCTCAAATTCTATCTGGACAGGACTAAATCCTTCAGGAAGTCGAATCAACTGCTGGTTAGCTTTGCTACAGGATCAGAAGGCAAAGCCATCTCCAAACTATCTCCAAATGGATAGCACACTGCATCCATTTCTGCTACAAGCAACATGGAAAGCCTTCCCTCAAGGGGGTTAGGACACACTCCACCAGAGCAGCCTCCACCTCTGTAGCTTTCCTCAGAGGAGTCCCCACAGGGACATCCTGGAGGCTGCCACCTGGACATGTGCTCACACTTTTACCAAGAATTACCACCTGCCTCTTTTCTCCAAATCCAGGGCAGGGTTTGCCTCTGCAGTCTTGCAGGGCATCCTAGCCAGCCCCTAGTTTCCTTTACTGCCTCCACCATTTTCCTCAGCTTTGGGAGTCAACCCAAATGTGATGACTGCAACAGTGAAACACAAAGAGCATACTACAGTTGTGAACACTTACCATAAATGTAGATGTTCTAGTGTATTCACTGTTGCAGTCCTTGTTTCTCTCCCTCCATCCCCATTTTCTTTTCTATACTTACAAGGGACTTATTGGTATTTATTTTCCACTGGTGGGGTTTCTTCCACCAGAACATGGCTCCTATTTGGGGGCTTCTGACAGGTCAGGGCAAGAAAAACTGATGTAATGGTGTCAGCTGCCTTACTATATACTGCTGATGACCTGACGCCAGTCCAGAACAGACAGCAACCGATGCAGAAATACTAAGCCTCTGGTATTCGGGCTGGCCGAGGGCTGTCCTGGCAGGGATAACCCAAATGTGATGACTGCAACAGTGAATACACTCGAACATCTACATTTATGGTAAGTGTACACAACTGTACTTTCTCATGATTGATAGAGGGCCCGGGTTCTCTTCTCCAGTCAAGGCTATCATTCTGGTTTCTCAAAAAGCTTCTACCAAGAAGATATACAAGAGTAAATTAAAGATATTTTCTGTTTGGGCTGCTAATAATCCCATTGACCCCTTTTCAGCTCTTGTTTCCTTGATTCTTTCCTTTCTGGAGTCTTTATTTAAGCAATGTCCTAGTTTTGCGACCATTAAGCTCCAGTTAGCAGCCATATCCAGTTTTCATTTGGGATTACCTTTGGGAATCTGTGGCCTCAGCCAGGTTATGTAAAGCCTTTATGAAAGGTATTTTTCTCCTTAGACTTCCAATCAAGGACCCAACTCCTGTTGGATTTGACTGTCATTCTACAAGCTTTGACCCAAAGTCTGTGAACCGGGTAATGATTGTGACTTCAAATATTTATCCTGGAAGTCTGCTATACTCATTGCCATTACTTCAGCAAAAAGGGTTTCTGAATTGCAGGCTCTTTTATGCAAACCTCCCTACATCATTTTTCACAAGGATAGGGTTTCCCTCTGCACTTCATTCATGCCAAAGGTCGCCACTGAGGCTATACTTTCAGTTGCCAGTGTTTTTCCCTAACTATTCCAACAAAAGAGAATACATGTTACATTCCTTGGATGTTCACAGACAGTTATGTTTCTGCCTTTGTAGGATGAAACAGTTCAGGAAATCGAAGCAGTTTGCTTCTTTTTCGTCTAATTGTAAAGGTCAAGCAGTTTCAAAAGTGTCAATAGCAAAGTGGATAACTAGTTGTATATCTTTTGTTTATGGGAATAATGACTTGAAGTTGCCTAGTCCTCCAAAAGCCTATTCGACAAGATCCATAGCTGCATCACCGGCTTTTTCATCAAGAATTCCTATCGATGACATTTGTATTACAACTACCTGGTCCAAGTCCCATACCTTTGTGACCCATTATAACTTAGATATGTTTTCCAGGTGCAGAATGTCCTTTGGCTCCTTGGTGCTCAGGCATATCCTTCCTTGAGGCCACCCAAGAAGCAGAATGAGAAGGACAATATCAGATTTATTAGTTATGTACTTACCTTAACTTTGGTATCTGTGTTGTCCTTTTCTCATTCTGTTTCACCTTCCTGCCCATCCATCCCCCTCCAAAAACACTTTGGTTCTAGAGGAGCTTTAAAAGCCTTTGTTGGAACCTACATTCCAGGTTGAGCCCTTGGTTCCTTGTTCAGCTGTCTTCTGTTTATAAGGAGCATCAAACTCAATCTGAGTAGGTTGAGCTAGAGGCAGAGAATTGTAGGTAAGGGAGGAGCTCAAGACTTTAAGCTGAAGTCTGTAGAAAGCGGCTGAGTCAGATCCGAGGATCAGATCTGTAATCATTCAATGAAGCATAATGAGAAGAGGACAACACAGATACCCAGTTATGGTAATTACATTAATAATAAGTAAATACATACATACATACATAAATCCATAAATAGCATTTCACAGAAGTCCTCTTTCTTTAACCTGAAAGCTTCTCTGGTTGGTGTAGAACAGGGGTACTGGGGTCACCACTGTGGCAAAGGCTGACCACATTGTGGCTAGATCCTTGTCTCCTACCTCAGCTATTTAGGTCTTAAACAGGATCTATTTAGACTGCATGTTTCTGACCTCCCCAGGTATAAGGGAGAAGCTGTTCTGAAGGTGGGAGCTGAAATGATCCCACATAAAAGCAAAGACTGTGTGCCCATGGTACCCTGATTACATGTGTGGGTTCCATGGGTTTCTTCAACTACTATTGCAGTCATCTGACCCAATGTAATACCATATAGCTATCATTATATAGGTCAGCACCTTCTCTTTATCCAAGCATCCAAAACATATATGGCCTCAGGTCCAAAAACATGACTATAAATTCAGTCACTGACCATTTGGTGAAAGTGCTCTGTTAACAAGTGCACTTATTTATGTTTTGTTGACCCATCTGTCTCATTTGCCATATTGCCTATTTTCAGGGGAGACCTGATGTGGTATTCATACTAACTAGGGGAACTTTTGTCAGGACACTGGGGAAATTCCTCTACTCTTCTTGATAAATGCCATGGGATCTTTTACATTCACTTGAGATACCATGAATTAAAGTGGATTGATCTTGGTTTAACATCTTATGTGATGGATGATACAGTCAGGAGTGCAGCACCACCATTATGCTGTCCTTCTATGTGAGTATTAGTAACTCCAAACAGCTGGTTGGGGATAGAATCCACATCCTTCTGATCTTCCTTGCATCAAAGGTTGAGTGTGCTACCTGCTGAGCCATTACCAATAATAAGCAATCTGCACTTCAAACAAGGTGTTAGGTATGCACAGTCCATGGCTAAAACAGAAGTTCAGCTACACTTCACCATTTGGGATCAGGTCAAGCAAGTTGTTCTTCCTAATCACTTCCTTCCTGGTATCGCCATCATTCCCCAAGTGCTGAATTCTCCCTGTACAACACAGAATCCATAGGTGGTAATCTATGAAGCACTGTACCCATGTTCTTGAAGAAGCCAAATACTTTATTTACAATTTGACAACTGGGTAGGTGGCCTGGTTAACAGACCATTCTCAGCCATGACCTGGGCCCATTAGGGCAGATGTTTAAAAATAATTGTAGAGAATAACAAAAGTAAACAGAACAAGAGAGTTGCATGCACAGTTAAGATACATAATAGCATTTACAGAAATGTGTTTCCAAGTTCATGTATAGCATAGGTAGATGAAATATGTAATGCATAGGCATTTAAGAAAATACTGTGTTATACGTTATGGTTAATACTCTTTCTCTGGCAGTTTTGAATCATGGTCTAACAAGGGATATGGCTTCTTCATTATTGTCCCTGAAGAAGCTGTTTATTTTCTGATCTGTAGTTTTGATTTCAGAGGAGGACCATGACCTAGCTTTATTATTTTAAACATGAGTGCACTCAGGAGTAGGTTTGCTCTATAATGAATGGGCAACCGAGTCCTTCTGAGAGTAGAGATCGGCTAGCAGTACAAGTATGCATATTTTATTTTCACCAGTCTGCAATTTGTGTGTGTTTAAGCTGGAATGAAATGTTAAGAGGCGGGGTGGTCATATTTAATGTCCTTCCATTTTACTGTTGCAGTATTCATTACAATAGGGATCCCCTGCCAAGGATGACCCAATGTCCAGTCATTATACCAAAGCCTTTAGGTTGCTTTGAAGTACACTGTACATCACACGTTTGCTCCTTGCGTAGTCTAGGGCATAAATGTAACATCTGGACATAACATCCTCTGAACATCTTTACTGCCAGTCCAAACACCATCTCTTGATAGTCAGTCTGAATTGCCCGTTCTGTTGCTGGTTCACCAAGCCATTAGAGATAAGTGCCCTGTTGGAATTTTTTGATCTTATCTTTTTTCTTTTAGTATTGTTGCTTGAGGGGTTTCATGTCATCCAAGTAGGGTAAATGCAACAATAAGAGAGAGATTCCCCATAAAGACAGTCACGAGCAGTGCTTATTTTGTCTCAGCACTTCCCACAACCATACATCCTGTTTAATTTGTCATGCCTTTGTTCCTAGGACACTGTGTAGGTGGCTTTCTTCCTTGGCCTTGTATTTGGAGAATCAGTATTTTACTTTTAGCTAAAGATGCAATGGAAGGAACTTCCTGCTCTGAGAGACAGCAGTCCATGAAGAAGAAGGCCAAGAAGTCTAGGTCTGATTCTTCTGCTGTGCAGCGTCTGCCGGACATCTCTCCCAAGGCAAGTGAAACCCCAGAGAGTCGCCTGGCTCTTGACGTTGGATTTTTCTGCCATGACCGTCTTGTAGGCTGTCGTGACTCCAGCCTCCTGCACATCCTTGGAGGCCTTGCAGATATCTGCTTCGGACGTTCAAGGGGGACTGCGGCTGATTATTTCTAAGGAACCTTGGGGTGTTCCTCAGATTTTAGTCAGGGAGGAAGTTCTGACTACTATTAGTAAATGACATCCAGGTTCAGAGCCTTCTAAGTTTTATAAGGCAAATGTCCCCTTGAAGAAAAAGCAAAAGACTAAGCATATTTCTCCAGCTCCTAAGGATCTGCAGAGTGAATGGCAGAATTTTATTCAGGGGTTGTTCAATGCTTTGAAACCTCCTCATGCAGTCTCTGTTCCAGCCCTCCCCTTGGTCCTCCACTCCCCTTAAAGACCCAGGGAACAGGAATCTTCTGAGGAGGAGGTGGATTCAGATGAGGAATCCTTTGCTTATTTATCTCAGATTTCCTTTCCTTTAGCCTATGGATCTGAGGACTCTACTAGTCCAGACACTCCTTTCAAGGAAATTTATTTTGGGGACACAATCTTCAGAATGACGGAGTTTTTTTAATGAAATTATGCCCAGGTTTCTGAGATACAGAAGAGGTATTACAAGCTCCTGCAAATGGACTCTCCTAGGCCCTCTGCTGTTCCTCCTGTTTTGGCTGCCTTTTCTACTGCATCTATGGTCTCCTGATTCTCAGCCACCTGCCCCCAAGAAACCCAATAGGTTTTATAGGATGCCTGAGAACTGTACATTTCTATATAATTGCCTTTCTGCTGACGCTTCTGTGGTGTCTGTGTCATCTGCCAAGCCATCTCAGTTGCTGCCTTCTACTAAGTTACTTCCTTCTGATAAAGACAGCAGAGCTATGAAAAGGCTAGGTAAGAATGTTTCATCTCTGCAACATTAACTTTTAGGGCTGCCAATTATCAGACCCATATGTTAGGTACATGTTAGCTCTTCAGGCCTTTCATCCTCTTTCCTCCCCCGGACCTCTCAAGATGTTTACAGATAATACCACAGTGATGTGCTATGTCAGCAAATGGGGGGAACAAGGCCTTCTCTTCTTTTTTTACCAGTTGGCACTCCTAGTGTGGTAGCTAGCTATCCAGTATCAAGTGACTCTTCAGGCAATTTGTATTCAAAACATTGTGGCAGACGCACTGAGCAGGTCCATAACTCAATCCCACAAATAGATGCTTTACAGGGATGTGTTTCTGGACATTGTCCACCAGTGGTGTACTCCTGAAATGGATCTTTTTGCTTCCTTTCTGAACAGACAGCTTTCTCTATTTTGTGCCAGAATTCCAGGTCCTATGATTTGGAACGTAGATAGCCCTCTTTTTCTTGGATGGGGTTTCCTTTATGCTTTCCCTTCCCTTCATTCCAAAAGTTCTGTTCAAAATACAACAGGATGCTCCCAACATTTTGTTGGTGATTCCCTTTCGGCCAACACAGTATTGGTTCCCTCATCTGCATTTAGCCAAGGGCAGTCATCACAAGTTACCTCACAGGGTAGACCTATTCACACAAGACAAGGGATTTCTCATCCATCCCCACCTGTCCACTCTTCAACGGACACTGTGGGTGATAGGATTTTGATTCCACATGGACACCTTTTTTTCTGAGGATATGCTTAGGGTCCTGCAGGAGACCAGAAAACCCACTACTAGGAAATCCTAGTTAACTAAATGGAAGAGGTTTTTTGTTTGGTGTTTTTTTTTTTTTTTTTTTCTTAACCTGGATCCATATTCTGTGGCTGTTCTTTTGGTTCTCTCTTATCTGTGTAGACTGCTCAATACTGGGTAGGCTTATTCTTCTATTAAGGCCCGGTTATCAGCTCTTTCTTCTTGTCTGCCTTTATCACTTCCTTTAGTTTCTAGATTTGAAGCTAAGCAATTCCTTAAAAGGGTCCTACATATTAGGCCTTCCAGGAAGCCTGTTCCCCCTCCCTGGGATCTTAGTTTTGTTTTAGAAAATTGATCCAGGCTACTTTTGAGTCTGCAGCTTCAGCTTCCTTGTAACATTGCTCTTGGAAGACTGTTCTTCTGTTAGCCCTTACTTCTGCCAGATGGCTGTCTGAGCTTCAAGCCCTTATGGCTTGTACTCCTTTTTTGTGTTTCATAACAGGGTGTCCCTTCATACTAATCATTCTTTTATGCCAAAGGTGGTGAATGAGTTGTCCCTTAATCAGTCTATTCATTTGCCCACTTTTTTCCCTTCTCTGCAGTCTTGCCAGTGAGAAGGTACTCCATACTTTGGATGTCCATAGACAACTCAAATTTTGCTTAGATAAGACTAAGACTTTTCATAAATCTGATCATCTCTTTGTCTTTTCATCCTAGGTCCTTAGGATTGGCTTTGTCCAAGTACACTATTTCATCTTGGATTTCTAAAGCCATTTCTTTTTGCTATTCCTTTCATGGTAAGAGCCTTCCTTCTTCTGTTAAGGCTCATTTTACTAGAGCAGTGGCTTCTGGTGTTTTTTCAAGGGGTTGGATAGTAACTATATTCTTGAGGCAGCTACCTGGACTTCTGTGCATACATTTACCAAGCACTACAAGTTAAATGGAATTTCCAGAGCTAGAGCTAGTTTTACTAGGGCCATCCTTGATGAGTTGCTTAAGAGCTGTGCTGGTCCTTCCTCCTCCCTCTCTTCTTCCTGAGCTTTGGCATTCTCCCTATTGTAATGAATACTGCAACAGTTAAATGGAAGGACATAGTACAGGTGTGTAAGATCTTACCATAATGGTAGATGTCTTTCTCTTCACTGTTGCAGTATTTACTCCCCCCTCCCTCCTCCATCTGGTCCTTTTCTCTTCTGGATGTACTGATTGCCTCTTTTCTCCTTGGGCTGCATTCCCGCTGGGGCTCTCAGTTCTGAGGAGGGTACATCCAGATGTCACCTTTATGCCATATACTATGCGAGGAGTATATGTGTGACATGCAGTATACCTTAAAGCAACCTAAAGGCTTTGGTTTACTGGTCAGACGTTGGGCCGCCCTTGGCAGGGAATCCCTATTGTGATGAATACTGCAACAGTAAAGAGAATGACATCTACCATTATGGTAAGATCTTACACAACTGTACTATTTTTGGGATTAGAACATTTTTGGATAGTGCAAGTCATGCAAAAGGAGTGAGTACATGGGACATTTCGTAGCATAGCTTTAGCTGATTAAGTGTTCTATTAATACTTTATGTGTGCTGTAGGAAAGATAAATAAGGTGGGGTCTAAAGTACTGTTAAAATAATTTTATGTAATGCAGGGGAGTAAAAAGCTATTCATGTGCTTAGGGTCATTCCCCAATCTGGCACCCCACATCAGCTTTAAGTTAAGGAACTAAAAGCTAAAAATGCTCATTCCCTCAGACTTGAAGAGCAAAAAAGTAAAAAGGTCTTTTCTCCTTTTAAACTGTAGCAAACTACATACTACATTTGCGCTTCCCATTGTAGAAAAAAGTTTTATGAAGGGTACCCTAGCTAACGGGAATCACCTTCCAGCAGAAATCTGCATTGAAACCAACTACCCACACTTTAGGACTAAGCTTATAGACCAATTTAAAGATTCTTATGCATGTTGCTGCTTAAAAAATAATGAATAAAACAAAATCAGTACCAATCACCAACATATCTCTTTAACCAAATAGTCTTTCAAACACTATGATGCACAGTAAGTGCAGTAATATTTACAACTCCCTAGCACTGTACATATTCACACTGTAAATACTGTTTACTCTGCTACCTAACACATCCACTCAAATACTATTTGTACATAGTTTTGCAAATGTATAGGGAGTTTATAGCAGATAAATAGCATCTGAAGAAACTTATAAATATTCTACTTGGAAATATCTTTCTGTTGTTTTATATACTGTAACAATTCTCAACTGTAAATATTATAAACTATTACAGAAGTTGTCCTAAACTATCAGTTTGTCAGCCTTGTAGCCTGGGTTGCGACTGCAAAGGGTCCTTGGGCCAGCACACATGCCTGGTTTTGTGTTAAAGCCTATTTGGTGATTGTAAAGATTGGGATTCATCCATCTTATTCCAAGATGTGAGATCACAAACCATACCCTGGTAGCGATGTATGGTGCAACACAATCAAAGTTGCTGTCCTTCCTAATCACTGTTGTAGTATTCTTCATACATGGGATATTTTACGAAGGATAACCTAACATCCAGCCAGTAAACCAAAGCCTTTACATCATCTCAACATCGTATGTCATATGTAGGGTATAAAGGTGATGTACTTATGCTCCTGCTTAACACCAGGCTGACCCCTCAGTAATTTTTTAGCATTGTTCATCCTATATTATTCCTCTCATATGTATTTTTTCCTTGTCTATTTTCCTTGGACCCTATCTCCACCTTAATACTGTTTATTTTGTATTCTAATTGTTTAACTTTGGTGAGGCTAACACCTCACCCCTAAGTAGAAACGCACTAATGCTTTTTTGCTTCTTGTGTGTTCATTCAAGAACCAGCAAGTATAATGTGTAATGTGTGTGACTAACAATCCATACTGCATTAATTGTACTACTGTTGTTTGTTTTCAACACAATTGTATCATCATATACTATGTAACCTGTTTTTTTTAAATTCTATGTTTACATTGTTTGCTATGTAACTTGGGGCTTTTCTCCTCAGGCCTGCACTGAAAACTGGCCTTTTTGAGCTCAGTCGGACACTCCCGGTAAACAAATGTTAAATAAAACTATGCTCAATCCTCAGAGCTTCTTTGCCACAAGTCTGAATGTCATGTTTGAAATTTTTGTATGCCTTTCACTGAGCTGGGTCCCACTGAGCCTTTTGCAAATAAATGCTCCATTGAGGTTTCTTCTGTTATCCTTCCTGCTTTAATTTGGGTTCATGTGCTCCAGGATGGGAAACTGTGAGTGTGGGAGGCAGACTCCCCATAAAACAGACACAAGAAGTGCCTTTTCTGTTTAGGTGATACAGACAACCATACTCTGTGATTTGTCAGGCTTTTGTACCCAAGACTCTCCACAGCCAGTTATCTTCCTTATTCATTTATTTGGAAAATGAACACTTTAAGCTTTTGACCCAAGGTACCATTTTCTGAATCCATATGTCCCGAGATTCGGCTATCTGTCAAAAAGAAAGCTTGCCCTGATTCTGCTGCAGTCCAACCTCATCTGGATGTCTCTCAAAGGTTCGATGAAGACTCCATGGACCATTTGGTGCTAATTCCAGTAAACTTTGCCACAACCCAGTTGGAGGACGGCAAGAAACTTTCTTCTCACACATCCTCCGAAGTTGTGCTTACAGCTGCCACAGATTTTGAGGGGGAGCCATGGCTTATCATTTCAAGAAGGGCCTAGGGGGAATTCCCCAAATATTAGTTAGCGAAGAGGTACCTGGCACCTTCATAGAATTTAGGCAAGGCTCTGAATCCCCTAGATTGATCAGGGCTAATATTCCAGTAAAAAAGAGACAAAAAAAGTATGTAGCAGCTATTGCTAAGGATTCCCATAAAGAATGGCAGGACTTTACCCAAGGGTTATTTAATGCTCTTATGGCCTTCAAGCCGCCTCGGGAAGTCTACTGCTCCCTGGTCATCCACCCCATCCAAAAAGACTAGAGATTCTGATTCCTCAGTTGAGGAGCTGTATTCTGGGGATGAATCCTTAGCATATTATTCTCAAATACCTTAATTTTTGGACTATGCCTCAGAGGATGAAGATTCCTTATCTGCTGACTATCCCTTTGAGAAGCTATCTTTTGGAGATACAGTGGTTTGTATGATGGACCCTACAAATGGAATTGTTTCCAAGTGCCAGAGGTTCAGAAGAGGTATTATGATCTTTTACAAATAGACTCCTCTAAACCCTCAGCAGTACCACCAGTACTTGCAGCTTTGTTGGATACTTTTACAGCAGTCTCTAGGGCTCATGATTCTCAACATTCAGCCCCTAAGAAGCCAGACCACTTTTTACAATGTATCTGAGCCCTTCAATATTTCTGTAAGTGCCCATCCTCTGATCCTGCTGTTGTTTCTGAAGCTACAGATAAGCCACCTAAGCTTTTATTCTCTTCTAAACTATTTCCTTCTGATAAAGAGCGAGAGGCTATGGAGAGATTGGGGGGAAAAGTGTATCATTCTGCTACCATGGCCTTTCAGGCAATAAACTACCAGACTCATATAACCAGATAGGTTTTGACTCTCTTTATCTCAAGTGGGAGGGGGACTTGTCTTGTCTGCTTGATTCAAAAAACAAGACTGTTTTTCTTTCCTTACTATGCTGCACTTCTCAGGTGACTTGCCACTGTTAAAATTCAGCTATAAATGCAGCTGATGCATCATCTAGGGCAGCTGCTTCTGGTTCTGTCATGAGACGTTAACTCCTGGTTACATTTTCAGACTTTACCTGAAGACATTAAGGTTAAGCTTTTGGATTTTTCCTTGAATAATAAGGATCTGTTTGCTGCCGCTGCAGCAGAACTATTTAAAACTATGAAAGGCAAAGGTAAGGTAATTCAGGACCTTAAATCTTTGTTTCTCCTTTTCCCAGATTTCAGAGAATCATCCATCTAAATCTATTTTTGTGCATAGCCAACCTCAACAACCCCACAGGCAAGAGGGTTTTCTAACAAGCCCACTCAGACTTCAAAGAATCAAAAGCATCCTTTTCTTAATAATCTGCCTATATCTGACATACAGTCTTCCATTGTCCTCAACCAGGTTCCTCTGTCTCTCAAACTCTTCCTTTCTCTGTCTGGCAACAGATTATTTCAGACTCTTGGGTCCCTTTCATCATCCAGCACTGTTACTTAATGGTATGGAATCCCTCCCACTGTTTTTAGGTCTTCCTCAGCCTTTTCCAGGCCAGCTTCTCCATATTCCATTGGTCCTATGGGATCATTTGGATCTAGAAGCTATTCAACCTGCTGCAGTATTCCAGCAGGTAACAGGGTTTTATTCTAGGATGTTTCTAGTTCCCAGAAAAGAAAGGTCATGGTGACCCATTCTAGACACATCTTTCCTCAACACCTTCCTAATGGTACCCTCTTTATGGATGTTATCCCCTTACACTTTTTCCTTGCCTTGCTTCCCGTGCTTTTCTGGTCTATCTGATCTAAAAGATGCCTATCTTCACATTCTTGTTTACCGTCTCTTCAGGAGGTTTTTGCATTTCTTTTTCTTCCTCTCATTTTCAGTTCTGTGCTTTACCATTTGCTCCTTCTATGGCTCCAAGGGTATTCACCAATTGCCTGGCCTCTGTGGTAACATTCTGCAGGCTTCAGGGTATTCAGATATTCTCTTATCTGGATGACCTTCTGATTCAGGCTCCCTCTCTACCCCTCCTGATTCAGGACCTACACTTTACTCTGCCTTTCCTGTGCTGTCTGGGTTTCATTATCAATCTCAAGAAGTCAGTTCTGACTACCTCTTAGGACTGCATATTTTGGGTTGCAGAATTCTGACTATTCCAGTGCTGGCTTCTCTTCTGCCCAATCAAGGTCCTGTCTCTGACTTATTTCCAGTCTGCTCTCTCTTTCAGTTATCCCCACCAGAGAATTTCTCAGAACCTCGGGAGTTCATGGCATCCCCCTTTACCAAATTTCCACATGAGGAAGTCTCAATGGTATCTCAAAAAAAAACTGTATGGATTTACCACTCTCTAGATTTCTCAGTATCTCTTTTACCCTGTCTGAGATTTAAAATTCATCTGTAGATTGGGCAAATCTCCCTCAATCCAGGTCTACCTTTTCAGACTCTTGTCCCTACCCAAGAGCAATTCACAGATAATGCCGATCAGAGGTGGGGAGCTTCTTCCAACAATCTGAGAGTTCAGGGTCTCTGGCCCTTCCATCAGAAGTCAGACCACATAAACATCAAAGAGATGAGGATTCTCTTTAAGCTGTCTAGGCTTTTCACTGCCTTTGCACCCCAGGTCCTCTGAAAGTTTTTACACACTACCACAACAGTCATGTGATACATCAACAAACAGGGGGCGCACAAAGTCGTGTCTTCTTTGCAGACTGTCTTCTGGCCTGGGATTTTGCAATCCAACATTATTTAGTTCTTCAGGTGGTTTATATTCCTTTAGTGTACAACTTAGTGGCAGACTGTCTGAGCAGAACAGACTCACGAATGCATGCTTCACAGGCAGGTGTTTCTGGACATTGTATATGAGTAGGGTACTCCTAGGGTTGCCACCTTTTAAGCGGGCCAAAGTGGGACATGGGGCTGTGGCCAATATGACACTGACCACACCCTCTACCATGACATCACTACCAGAGTGGTGAAGGAGATGCTGTTATGGGTACGATGGATGGCTGCTGGAGTGGCTAGCTGGTTGGTGGGAGTAGCAGCTAGATGGATGAATGACTGGATGGATGGCTTGAAGGATGGATGGATGGATGGCTGGCTGTATGGATGGATGGCTGGCTGGAGTGGCTAGCTGGTTGGTGGGAGTAGCTGCTGGATGAATGGCTGGCTGCATGGATGGCTGGATGGAGGAGGAGGATGGCTGGCTGGAGGAGGAGGATGGCTGGCTAGATTGCTTGTTATAAAAAAAAAAATCTCAGTCGTTTTTTTAGCAGCTGTAGAAGTGCTTAAAACAAAGTGCTCCTACAGCCGTGATCTTTGCAGGGCTCTTTCTGCCCCAATCCCCACCCCTTTCGTGAATTGCAGCCAATTGCTGCATGAATTAAAGCACCCAGACCTAACAGGCAGCAGCTTTGCCTGCAGGTCCGGGTTGGTGATGTAACTGAATTGCCGTGAAAAAGCTAGAAGTAATTGCGACTTTTCCACGGCAATTCAGTCCGATCGCAAAAGCAGGACTTTTCAGGTCCCACTACTTGATACAGCGGGCAACGGGATAAGGTGGCTTAACCTGTGTGTGTCCCACTGACAATGGGATGGGTGGCAACCTTAGGTACTCCTTGAGTGAACCTTTTTTCCTTCCCTATAAACAGACAACTCCCATGATTCTGTTTGAAAGCTCCAGGTCCTTTGACTCGGAAGGTGGATGCCATGTCTTTTTCTTGGAAGGTAATGTTCCTGTATGCCTATCCTCCACTTCCTCTATGTGCCAGGATCCCACACAAGATTATGAAGAACTCTCTCAAAATCTTGTTGTTGACTCCCTTTTAGCCCAGGCAGCACTTGTTCCCCAGCCTCTTTCACCTAGCCATGGGCAATCATAACAAGTTACATCACTGAATGAATCTTCTCCATAAGACAAGGTCTCTCATTCACCCTCACTTGTCCACACTTCAACTGACACTTTGAGTGATGCAGTTTTGATTTCCTTTAGACACCAGTTTTCTGAGGACATGCTGAGGGCTCTTTGGGAGGCCAAAAAGACCACTTACAGAAAATCCTATGTGGCTAAATGGAGAAGATTTTTGTTTGGTGTCTCAAGCATGACTAGGATCCTTTTTCTGTGGGGTCCCTTTGGTCCTTTCTCATTTGTGTAAACTGCTCAATGCTGGCTCTGCATATTCTGTTTAAGCTCATTTGTCAGCAATCTCTGCTTGTCTGCCTTTGCATCCTCCTTTAGCTTCTTGTTTTGAGATCACTTTCTTATAGGAGTACTCAGAGAAGTCTCCAAATATTTTTTTTTCCACAGCTAGATAGCAAATGTTGGAGATGTGATGGAAAAGAAAGAGGTAACTGGGAACATCTGTTTTAGGAATGTAAATTCCATACATAGTACTATCAGAAATATTGGGTGAGCAAATGGCTGTAAGTAAGGAAATGATTCCTATGAGCTGTGATACAAGATCTAAATTGCCTATATAGTAAAGCTGTATTAAGTTTAATTCTTTTGGCTGCCAAAAAACAATTACTAGAAAATGGAAATCAAAGTCTACACTAGCTGTTTTTGAGGGATTCGATATTGTAAAAGAAATAATAAGAGGGGTGATCTTTAGAAAAGAGAGGGAGCAAATTACCTAGAAGTAAATAGAAGTTGTGGTAACAATACATGCAAAATAATTTTCAGGAGGAGGAGTGAGGTTTAGGGGAAGGCAAGAATTCAGCAATTGTTTTTGTAAAGCTGGAATGGAGATGGTAGCAAAGAAAATATGTATATTGTATTTAAATTGAAAAATGTTAAAAATGGTTTGTTTTCTGTTAATGTATGTTTGCTATGGCTTAAGTGATAATTTAAAGGTGTTAAATTCTTAAAGGTGCTCTTCATATCAACCCCCCAAGAAGGCCTATTCCCACATCTCCGAACCTTAATTTTGTTCTTGAAAAACTCAGTTGGGCCTCTTATGAGCCTGCTTTTTCTTATTCATTGCAAAATTGTACCTGGAAGACTGTATTGTTGGTGGCTCTTCTGCCAAGGGAGTTTCTGAATGGTTCTTATGATAGTCCTTCCTTTTTTTGATTTTTCATTAAGACAGGGTGTCTCTGCTTACTAACCCTTCTTTTATTCTTGATGTGGTTAATGATATGTCCCTGAATCAATCTATTCTTTCTTTCTTTTTTCTTTCTCTGCATTGTGCTATTGATTTTGGATTTACACAGACAGATTAGATATTATTTGGATAAGTCAAAAGCCATTCAAAAGTCTAAGCAGCTTTTTATGTTTTAACTCCAGGATATTGGGTTTGGCAGTTTCTTAGCAAACCATCTCCTGCTGGATTTCTAAGGCCAATTATTTTTGTAATTCCTCTCATGGCAAGCAGCTTTTGGCTTCACTTCGAGCTCATTCTACTAGAGCAGTAGCCTCTTCTAAAGCTTTTTTTATGGGTCTGGATTCCAGATCCATTTCTGAAGCTACTACTTGGTCCCCTGTTACTAAACATTATAAGCTGAATGTCATTTCCAGAACCAGGCAGGATTTGCTGGGGGTATCTTTCATGGGTTTGTGGAGGACTCTTTTTTGTCTTCCTCCTCCCATACTTTACAGCTAGCTAAGTGATTTTCTGTTTTGCTTTATTCTGTTCTCCTTTCCTTCCTGGCTGGACATATCCTTGTTTTTTTTCTGGGGTTTGCTCTGGTTCTCCTGGGGCACTTCAGTTCTAAGGATTGAGCGTACGTATGTCAGGCTTTATACCCTAAACCTGAGTGAGGAGCATATGTCTGACATACAATGCTGAGATTATTTAAAGGCTTGGTTATGCTGGCTAGGCTGTCCTTGGCAGGGTATCCCACACATAAAGAATACTGCAACAGCGAAAAGTAGGGCTGTTACTGTAAGATCTTACACAACTGTACTTTACTGACACAAACTCTCAACAGCAACTAACAGGGAAAAGACTGGAATAGTCTTTCTTCCATAAGTGGTCTGCTGTCCGCCAAACCCCTCACCACATGCATGTACAAGTCAGAAATTCTTACT
This sequence comes from Protopterus annectens, assembly GCF_019279795.1. Lineage (NCBI taxonomy): Eukaryota > Metazoa > Chordata > Ceratodontiformes > Protopteridae > Protopterus > Protopterus annectens. The sequence continues at coordinate 658,260,996 of NC_056727.1, read as the reverse complement.
TCTGTAAGGGACGCTGCCCACTACCATATGCACGTATGCATCAAAAACTGTAGCTTCTGTAAAGGGAGATGGGGCACCTTTTCTATCAGTTAACACAAGACTAAGACTGTTACACATTTACAGAAAAGTATGTGCAAATGTGAAATATCTACACCTGCTTTTCCATTGCTACTGAATATTTTTAAGTGTGACATTCTTTCATTGAAATCAGACATAAATGAGTGATGTTGCACATGGGTCTTTTACAGAAAATGTCTCTCTGGGAGGGGAACCCCCCCCCCCTGTAAAATATTTGTTACATATGTTACCTAGTACTCAGGTACTGTACAAGTTAATCATGGGTTAGCTGATATATTTCAACCACCAATATTTAAAAACAGACCTTTCAACTCTACCAAATTCCTTGGTATTTACCGGTTTGAGTTGAGGACAAAATAATTGGGTGCCATGAATTCCCGAGTGGCCCCTTTAATTCCCATTTTTTTTTATTATTTATTTAACTCAAGTTTTAAGTCTGTTCCTGGTAATCTGTCTTAAAACTGGTGACTGTTGAACGAAAGGTGGGGAATTGACTTTAATAAATAATTTTAACTGTTAGAGTTACAGACTTTTTTTTTACACTTCAGAAACTATGTTCTCTTCTGTCACTGTTTCAAGTTAATAGTACTAATATTTTTAAATGTCCCTGATTGGTTAAGAGCTATGGGCTGAAGGTGCAACAGACGCTCTTGAAATGTGGAACAGTGAGGAGTGCAGCCGCAGACTGTTTATGACTCAAAATGAGGACCGCCCTTCATAGTGAGATATACGTGAAAGAAAGGTATGGTTGCTGTAAAGGCACTGCGGTAACTTCCACATAAATGCAGTGTTGTCATGCATATTTTTGTTTCTTCCTTCTAGTGCGCTTTACTGCTGACTTGTCAATGCACGATATAAAACGTTATAGTTTTATGGACTGTGTATTAAATATAACTTGTGTTAACTAGGGTTGCCACCTTTTCAAATGCCCAGAGTAGGACATTTTTAGTACAAACGTCAGATTTTGCAGGGCGAAATATAGGTATGGCCAGTACAAAGGACATAACTTCACTTTTTGTCTAAATAAAAGCTTATTCTTGCAGCATTTTAGTTGCTTATTCTGTTTCTTATAACATTTAAGTGTTTCAGATACAGAGTAACTGTTTTATGCAACTATTACATAAAATATAGGAAATAAATTTGTCCTAAAACCTCAGGACATTTGCCATTTTTGCAGGGCACAACTGCCCCTTGCAAAGTGGGACAGGTGGTAACCCTAGTGTTAACAGTGCCATTGCTACCGACAAGAAGAAGTTAAGCAGTTTATTTTGTAGACGGAACGATCGTTCTAGTTTCTGAGTACCGGGACCTTGGTTAAGTGACCCTACCTCCGTGTTACAATGTGTTCCGTATAATACTTCCCTCTTAAAATGCATGGAAGGTTGAGAACATCTTAAAAAAATAAAACTTATAACGTAAAGGATGGGAGACGGCAGTGAAACTGAAAGCCAAAAGGTACCACTTGACTCGCCTTCCATTTTGAAGTTTTAGGTTTAAATAATTAATAATGTACAATGATATAAGCCATGACGTCTGCCTGTGATTTTTAGCCAAAATGTCTTACTTGGATTGTCTCAAGGGTAAACCAGCCTGCTGTGCAAGCAGTGTGCAGTAAAATTATGACGCAGGCGACCCTTACGCTGTTTTGTTCGTTTGTGCTGTATACCCCATTAATCAAAACGCAGGAGTAGATATGAACAGTGACAAATGTGCTAAAAAGGAAGCAGAAGTCGGTTGGTGAGGCAGATTAGTAGTTATTTTCACCGCAGTCAAAGTAAATAACACGAGTGAGGAAAGGGTATAAATGTCATTTTTTTGCTGCGGCACATATCTAATAGTGTTTCAGCTGGTGTCAGAGTCTAAGCTAAGTACGTGAACTAGAAGTAACATGCAGAAATATGCTACTGTTAATTTCTAATATTCTTCGATAATTACTATAGTTACGGTAACGTGCTGCGTGTCTGGTTTACATGCAAGCATAAATCTCAGTGTTACTTCCAGAATCGGGGACAAATAATAAGGATCTGTTAATCTGACAAATTGATATAACTGCTACCTATGCCACACGGTGACCTAAAGAACTACTGAGAAAACAAAATATGAGGGGGTTGGCATAGCAGTTAAGGTGTTTACCTTATAAATCACAAGGTACATGATTTGATTCTCACATTTGAAGGGAATTAGCTAGGTTTAAAATGGCCTGCGAGGGCAGCTAACCTAGTACTTGCCTGTGAACCTGTAATAAAAAAGTATGAATTAACAGTTTTCTTAAGCAAAATAACTGTGTAATTCTGAAATGTTTTAATTAAGTATAATCCAGCACATTTTCTCCAAGATCGCCAGTTTTAGGAGGGACAGGGCAAATTGTGCACCAAAATCAGGACATTTGAGAGGTTTGCCTATAAGTAAAATGCGTTAACAATTCTTTTTAAACAATAACTTAACAGCGTCATATGTTGTAAGGATGCATATTAAACGTGGGAGCAAGTCATATCTCTGTCAACTTCTTAGTGCAAAACATTCAGACAAAGCCTGTAATAATGGGGGGGGGGGGGACAAAAGTTCATAAATAGGGACAGAGTTTAAATACAACTCTTGTAAACTTGGAAATTTGCTAGAATAACAAGATGTTTTGTCATGCGTTTTCTGAAGGCTGTGAAATCTGAAACTGTCATTTCAATGATTTCCCGGGGGAAAAATGATTTTAAGAGAAACTCACTAAAAATCTTGATTTTTCTGTGAAAGTCTTGGCAGTTGATTTTAGTTTTAGAAGCCCTGAAGTGGAACTTTGCAGGTGTGGGTGTGCCCCATCTAAGATGCTATGACTTGCTGTGAAAAGCAGGACTTTAGAAGAGCACTGTATTTTTATTTAGTAAGGGGGCTGCTTCCCTCTGCAGCCCAGCTGTATATATACAGTTGACTCTTATTAACAAAAATAATCCAGTAAATCTACCACTTCCAACCAGATTATAAATACATTAGGAGAAAAATGCCAACTGGTCTGGGTGAAGGCTGGTTTGCTTCTGTGCATCCTGGCAGTATTGCAAGCAAGTGTAGCTGACAATTCAATAGTGTACTGTGCAAGCATAACTCTAACTCTTAAAATCTGTACAAATTTGAGAAACTAACAGATAAAAGGTACTGCTGTGTGGTGGCAGTTACTTGTAGTGACCAACACATTTGCATAATGTTGTCTTTCTGAATAGAACAGGCCAGTTACATCCAGTCGTGAAAATGTGTGAAAAAAATGACTGTGTGTTTCAGTATTATGATAATTAAATTCTTCCAACCTCATTCCTAAAACTCTAACCCAAGAATACTAAATGTAAAACTCAACCTTTAAAATTCTGATCGTAACCTTAATCCTAAACCTAACTGTTTACACTAAAGTCTTTGCACTACCCCAAAATCCAAAAGTTCTAACGTTGTTTGTAACGTTAACTGTAAATCCCAACAACACAATTAATGTCTCTATCTTGAGCCTTGTTGGACTAACAACATGAGTGAAGCTTCAGACAACATAACTAGTAATTATGCTGCTTATACAATATGTCCCCTTAGTCACTGCAAGTCAGCATTGACTTTCTGGGTGATGGGGAAGGAAGCAAACCTGCCACAGCTGCGCAGGAGCAAGCACTCCTAGTTAATATGACATCCTATGAGGACACACAACATTGGAGAAAGTTAAATATATTTGCATAAATTGTTTAACTCAGTTTGACACAGTACGATGCAGATTTGCCGAATTGGTCTTCCTGTCAGAAACTCGCTCTGATACCGCTGAAGATTTTTCGGCAGGGGAATTTTCCCCATGCACGCCATGAAATGGGGGATGTCCCATCACCCTGATGCGATCTCCCAGTTAGTTGTATGAGTATGCGCACCACATCAATATCATAAATGCCAAGTACCTCCAGTCTATATTTATAATCCGAGAGGTCAGAAATAATCAGGGTCAAAGACCAGAAATCAGAGAGAGTTTTCAGGTATTTGTACTATTTAGCTGAAACATTAATAAAATAATAGAATTTGCATTAACATGCTTTTTTGAAAAATGAGGTTTTTTTTAATCTTGCCCAACCTGCCATGATCATGAGTGCGTCTTCTCTGCCCGCAACCAATTGACCAATTTATTCCAGGGAATGTTCGCTGGGCATTTCCAGTCTAGGTGAAAGGCCCTATGGGCCATTTATTCCTGACTGGGAGTCTGCAATTGGCCCTCTCTTCCCCATCAAGATTCGAGTGGTGAGGAACAGGCCAGATTGCTGGTTCAGGGTGGGGGGGCAGCCTAACCTCTCCACCCTTGGCAACTCCTACCTATGTGATCACGGTCTTCCAATAGGAAGTGTGCCATCACATAGTAGGAATGCACTGCTGACAGCGCAGCCTCAGCAGATTTGAACTCTATTAATTGAACACCTAGTGCTCCCACTAGCTGTCACCCTTATAGAGTGCCAAAACTGCCTCCCTCCCTTCAGAATGGGTGAGCCAGCAGGGGATGCTCACTTCATCCTCTGCAGCCAGCTCCTACAGGCACTAATCAAAGTCTGTTCATCTGTGCTGTTACAGGGCTTTATCCCTCTATATCCTGGATTTAGCTTTTTTGTACAATAAGCGTTGAACTGTAATGCTTTACATGATTTGTTTACAGTAGTTTTTACATGTTCTATTACAGAATTATAAAGACATTAGAAGTATAAACAAGAAAATTCACTATTTACATGCCCTCCTGGATGTCCACTCCCCTGATATACTATGCCTTACCGAGACCTGGCTCAAGCCTACTACCATTGATAATGAGATTATACCCCTAGGGTACAATAAAGTACCCCAAATGCCTTGTTTACTAACAATGCAGAAATACTCATCACAGAGGTCCAACTCAACAAACGCAAATCTATAAACATTGCATGTATCTATATTCCCCCAGGTGACAACACAGATACCTTGGAGGGTATCCTCCAATGGCTCTCCACTAACTGCCCCCAGGAAACTATTATTCTTGGGGATGTTAATATCGATTGGAATATTTGCTCTTCAGACTTCCCCTCCACTCATATAAATTTACATGGCTTCTTCCTGATGATATCTTCCCCAACCAGAATCAATAAGCCTAACAAAAAACAAAGTATCCTAGACTGGATATTAATAAACAACCTACCCCAGATATATAAAACAGGCACCCTAACTGAGGACTTTAATGATCACTTCCTGACCTATATAATCAGAAAAAAAATGACGTCCCTCAACAATCTTCCTTTAAAATCATTAGAAGTTGTAATAACTTTATTCAGACTAAATTTGAGAATGAACTTAACACACGTGACTGGTCTAACCTATGGCTACTTCCACTAGATGAAGCGGTCTCATAACTCTACATTTCTTGCTATTCTGGATAATCATGCTCCCCCACGCACTATCAGAACCAATAACAAAGTAGCACCATGGCTGTCCAATGATACAAGACAAAAAATTATTAGCAGAAACAAAGCGTGGACCTCCTGGAGAACCACTAAGTCCCCAAAAGACCATTTTATATAAACAGCTGAGAAATGATACAAAGAAGTCTGTTATGCTAGACAAAAAGAATTACTACTGTATGAGAAATGATACAAAGAAGTCTATTATGCTAGACAAAAAGAATTACTACTGTAATCAGCAACAAAAGCACCAAAATCAACCACAAAAATTCTGGTCAGGCATAAACAAACTTCTCCACCCTGGCCAATCAACTACCCCTACCCCCTTAACTACCCTCCAACAACCTCCTAAAATTGTTGCTAACACCTTTAACACTTTCTTTACAGAAACTGTGCAATCCCTAGCCAGTAAGCTATCTCCCTATACCCCGAGTACCACCAACACCACACCAGATAATACGATCCCCTTTAAGCTTGATCCAGTACCAACATCTTTTATTAAGTCCCTATTTAAAAATTGAAACCCACCACCCTTTCAGCAGACCTACTACCTGCAGAATATCTCCAAAAAGCCACCAATGAAATAGCATACCCCATATCAATTTTAATCAATAGAACCACTAATGAAATAGCATACCCCATATCAATTTTAATCAATAGAACTATCCACGAAGCCTATATCCCCCACATATTGAAAATCTCCCACATTGTTCCTTTTCATAAAGGAGGAGATTCCACTGAACTTTAAAATTATAGGCCTGCAGCCATTGTCTCCCTTGGCTAAAATAATGGAAAAATGTATCCACAAGCAATTTCTTGCCTATCTGAATCAGAAAACACTCTCTTAGCCCCCTCCCAGCACAGATTTAGACCTTGCCATAGTACAACTTCAGCCCTTCTCTCCTTCTCCCATACAATAAATCAAAACCGTAATGACAACAAGCTGTCCCCAGCTCTCTTCCTTGACCTATCCAAGGCATTTGATATGGTAAATCACCAGCTACACTTAAACACATTAAAATCACTCTCCATAGATAACGTAGCAATTACCTGGTTTCATTCTTAACTAAGTGACAGACAACAAGCTGTACTATGGAGGAATAACCTATCGTCCCTTTTACCAGTCACCCTTGGAGTCCCACAGGGATCTGTATTAGGTCCCCTCCTATTCTCCATATTCATTAATGACCTGTAAAAAGTCATCCCTGATGCAACTTGTATTCAGTATGCAGACGACTCAACTCTAATCTGCTCTGCCACCTCCCCCACAGATTTACAGTCCTTGTCCCAAATCACTTTCAACAAAGTAGAGAACTGGCTCACTGGTCACCAACTACTATTAAACCCAAATAAAACCAAACTATTACTCTTCTCCCCCACTCACAAGGTCCCCTCACCATAATATCTAACAATGGTACTATAATTTCCCCAGAACCTGTACTAAACTACTGGGAGTGATCATCGACAACAACCTCAAGTTTGATGCTCACATAGACAAAACTATTAAAACAGTTAATAAAAATTTAGGCTCTTTATACAAGATTAAACCATTCCTAACCCCATCTGCTAGAACTGTTATTGCCCGTACACATCTGCTGTCGACCCTTCTTTATGCCTTACCCATCTTCGTAAACCTAAGCAAATCAAACCTCAATAAATTTACTAGGTGCTACAGTAACATTGCCAGATTTGCCACAGGATCGGCTTATAGAACCCATCACTTCCTTAACCTTCAATCGTTAGACTGGCTTGAACTTTACCTTATGAACTGCAATATAACCAACTAATAGTTGTTCACAAAATCCTCTAGCAACCAGACAGTACACCCATACTGAAAAATATTAATTCTCCCTACAGTAACCTAAAATCCCTTCGCTCTTACAAAAAATTGCTAGTGCAAACTGTTGAAACCAACTATTCATCTGGTGAATCACTATTCTCCAACTCTGCCAGTAAAAACTGGAACCTACTTCCTACTGAACGCACAACTGACCCCTCCTTATCCCAATTCAAAAAAAATCCCTTAGGAAATACCTAAAAATGCAGTGGCTTTGTCCCTGTCCAAACCCCGACTAACCCCCACTCAAACATAATTCATAAATGAGAACCTCATTACAAGAATAAAACTCTGACATGTTAAGTTGTCAATCTCGCCTTCATTCTTGCTTGATGGGTTCGGAGCCGATCCTCGGCTCGACTTT
>NC_056727.1:658149868-658152368 GCF_019279795.1 Protopterus annectens | reverse complement strand
TCTCTAAAATTTTAGACAAAGGGGGTAGTGTGACTATAGGGTGGTAGTTATTGAGTTCCAGGGAGGTTCCTCCTTTATGTAGAGAGATGATGTTTGATATTTTCCATAGCTTGGGTACTATACACTTGGAGATGGATCTGTTAATTAGAATGGAGAGCAGGATATGATATGGCTTTTGCAGCTAGGTGAAGGTATTCTGCGGGTAATTTATCTGTGGCTAGAGACGTTGGTTTGAGCTTGCAGAGTAGTTTTGCAATGGATTTGGTTGGTTCTGGGTGGAAGCTGAACTTGGGGCAATTGTTAGTTGGGGGTGGGGGTTGGATTTACAGGGGTGTGGATGTTGTCATAGGGTTGGTTGTTTGCAAGGGTCTGGATGGTTTCTGTGAAGTATTTATGAAAATGAGTGGGGATATCTTCTTGGTTATCTATTTTTGGGATTGGGGTAGTTGTTTTACCTGTTTGTAGAACAGAGTTAATTGCTGCCCAGAATTTTTGTAGGTTCCTGTGCTTATCCTGTAACTTTTGGTAGTAAGATGTTTTGTCTGTTTTGGTGAGTTTTTGGCTTTGTTACGTAGTTCAACGTTTATTTGTTTCTTCAGTTGGGATTTACTGTTGAGTTACAGTAGGTCTTTTCTTTTTTTTTGAGAAGGGACTTTGTCTGGGGTTAACCAGGGGGGCATATTTAATTTTAATTCTTGTTGTTCTGGAGGGGGCATGATGGTTAAGGGTGTTTAAGAAGGCAGTATTGAAATATAGTACAGCTTCATCAAGAGGTAGGTTGTTTAGCGGAGGGTGCAGTTGCACATTTTTAGGTCATTTATAAAGTTGGAGCGGTTAAAGTGTTTTTTATTTCTAATTAGGCTTGTAGATATTTGGGTCAGTTGTGGTGATTCTGATCTGAATAAGAATGTGGCTTGGTGGTCACTCAGGGTGTCTGGTAGACACCCTGCTAGGGATATCAGTGATGGGTGGGATACGAGTATCCAGTCTAGAGTGGATTGGTGTTTGGTTCTCTTGTCTGTAAGTGATGAGTTGGGTTAGGCCATGTAGGTTAATATGGGAGAGTGGGTTATGACTGGAACAGTTTTGCCAGTCCGTGTTAAGGTCTCCTAATACTATACTTTCCTGAGGGAGGGAGTTAGATATCCATTCTAGGAGTTTTTCTGTAATGGGGATATTGTTGCTTTGAGGGATGTAGCATCCTATGATGTTGATGTGTTTACTTTCATTAAGTTTCCGTTTTGTTAGAGTGAGTTCAACTTTATCGAGGTCTGGGGTCTACTTTCTCAAGAATGAGGTGAGATTTATACACTATAGCAACACCCTCCCCCACTTTTTTACCTATTCTATCACTACAAATTATATTGTAAGCTGGTGGAGTGATTTAATTGTTGTGGTTGCCTGGTTTAAGCCAAGTCACTGTTAGTATGACTATCTCAGGTTGATAAAGGGAGAGTAGTGCATGCAGGTCGTGGACTTTGTTTAGTATACTTCTGACATTTAAATTTGAAATGAGGAGCATGGATTTGTCTCAGTGGAGTAGAGTATCATTAAGGTTGAGGGTTGGGGCTCTTAGATTTTGTGGGCCTGGGTTTGGATGTATATCACCACAACTAATGAGTTGGGTTCTGAGGTAAAAATAGAGTTTGAGTAGTTTGCTTAAGGACTTAAAGTTCTTTATAGTTGTTAGGGACTGGTAGTGTGATGGCTGTAATCTGTGTGCATAGTGGTGAATAAAGAAGGTTTGGTAGTGATATGGGGCTAGTTGAGTAAAAGGGTGTGTTGTAATAATGTTAGTGGAAGTAGTTTTTTATGGTACGTGGATAAAATTAAGTTGTATTTGGTGGTTGGTGATAGAAGTTAGCAATGGGCGGGTGGATACACCTAGGAGCACTAGTAAGAGATGTATGTATGTGGGTTTGATCATGAGTGAGAGATCTGCTTGGGATGGGGGTGGGTGTGATGGATGATGAGAGGTGTTTGTGATTGTAAGGTAGTTAAATGGAAGACTGTGCTTTACATGATGTGGAATAGTGGAAGAGAAGGAAATGGATACAGGGGTGGGGCAGATTCAGTGATTGGTGGTTAGCTTGAGAGGAATGGCTAAGTTTAGTTGAAATGTAGCACTAGTGGAGGCGGGTGAGAATAGGAGACAGGGAGGGGAGCGGAGTGAGCCCGAGCGCAGCGGGGCTAACACTAACTCAAGTTATATCCCTGGGTTTACTTGTTTCGTTCTTTGTACACCAAATGTATCTTTTCACTTATTTCTGTTTACACCAAATGTATCTTTATATATATATATATATATATATATATATATATATTTAGTTTATATATATATATATATATATATATATATATATATATATATATATAAAACTAAATATATATAACTATATATATATATATATATATATATACATATATATATATATATATATATGCATACATAAAACTTTTATTAATAGCACAATAAAACAATCATATACTTCCAATTACA